>NC_140945.1:92882220-92907220 GCF_014529385.1 Adiantum capillus-veneris
CCACATGAGGGAGTGTTCACTTCATCTTCATCATTAGAAACATGATCAGAAAATTCTTCAAAAGAAGGCTCAACCTCAATCACAGTCATCAACCTTGCAATATATTTCTTTAACCTGTAGCCATTCACACGTGCTTTATGTGGGGTACCATCCAAGTCAGCAAGTTGATATGTGCCATTTGGAAACCTATTTAAGACCAAGAAAGGACCATGCCACTTGATTTGAAATTTCTTTTGAAAAGTGCTATCAAGCTTACTATTGTAACGAAGCACCATGTCACCCTTCTTGATGTCCTTGTTCTTTACCTTCTCATTTGCCTTTGCTTGATTCTTCTTCAAAACCTGCTCATAATGCTCAAAAGCTAACACCCTATCCAATTGTACACATTGAAAATATAAAAGTATTTCCTTGAATGCATCATTGGGCTCTTCTTCAAGCTTTAGCATCATCTTCAAGGCTGGTATCTCCACCTCAATAGGAAGTAAAGCCTCTTTGCCAAAAACTAGATGGAAGGGAGAAAAACCAGTACCTGATTGTATGGCAGTCCTATAAGCCCATAGAGCACAAGGTAGTGATAGCCGTTTTTTTCGGCTCTTTGTAATTGCCACAGTGAGTTACCTCACCCTACAAAAATCACCCAAACACTGTGGCTATCCCTACCATTTCACTGTACATAGGCGTGCGTGAGTCACGGGACTTTTCCCATATCTTCTTAAAAACCCTCAGCTAGCTAGTCACTGGGCTAGGTGAGCCAAAAAAAATAAAAAAAATAAAAAAATAAAAGTATATTATGGCCTCTTTGTGTGTAAATATTTCATTGTATATATGGCCTAAATATAGGGATTTTTTATAATTATTTTGGTCTTTTATTTAAATATTTCTACTTAGGTGTGTGTTTTATTAAACCTATGTACACCTTCTTTCATCCTCTTACACCATAATTTTATTTTTTTGCCAATATGTACATACTCTAACCTCATATTTTTCCTTTATACAAATCACTCCCACATTTTCACCCTCACCCTCGTGAAAACAAAAAATTGATTTCTACTCATTGGTTACTTTTATTATATTATTTACTTGCATACATTTTCCTCTTTCACCCAAAATAATTCAAGGAGGGACCATATCATATGATTCCAATATCTTTCCATATCCATAACTCCTCCATATTTTTATTATTATTTTTACTCATTATTCTAACACCATGTGCTCATTGAGCTAAAGTCCATGAATAGTCCATACACTAGTCCCACCATGTATATATTTCTTATTTCACCAATAATCCTCCTCCATGCATGGGTCAAGGGCAACTTGAATGCTTTGTATTATAATATGACAAAGGAGGGGCTCACTCTTGGATGCATTGTACAAATTCAACAAAGGAGGGGACCACTAAAAGACTTTTGCAGGCCTAAAAAACAGGCTTTTTGGTGAGAATTTTGGCACCTATCTCCACTCCGAATTTGGAGCGGTGGTCAAAAGAGAAAATGTAGCCCACGCTCTGAATCACCCCAAATTTTTTCATGATTTTTGGAGCTACCAGCTGTGAGCTATGATTTTTTTAGTGGACCCTAGTTTTCCCATGCTATGCAGCCACACTCTCTCTTCCACTTTATCATTTTCCTCTTTCACACACACTTCTCCACTCATCACCCCCATCTCTCTCACCACTCCTCTCTGCACACTACTCACCTTCTCCTCAACCTTGAAGAATAAGAGAAACCATGGTGAACTCATACCTCCCACACACAATTCCATTCCAAAATTGACCACCTAGTCTCATTTTTCCTCCTCCAAATTACCCATATCTATCAAAAAACCACAAAATTCAGCCTCTTCTCTTAAAAGACAGCATCATGGTGGTTGATTACTCAGCTTCAATTACCTTGTCTCTCAAGGAAGGTCAAGAGTGGAGAAAAAATGTATCGTCAAAGCTAGTGGACCGTCAACAAGCGTCAAAATTGGCCCTACTCAAGACACTTGGAGCATCAACCTTGTAAGAAATCCACCTTTTCTTACCTCTTAAGAGTTTTTCTTCCTTATTTGTATCCTACATGGATACTCCCATTGTAAATATTCAATTCCATTTGTAAATTAATACTAACTCTACTAACACTAACCCACTATGAAAAGTCCTATCACCTCCATTTCTCTCCTCTCTCTTTCCCCACCAACTTCTTGATAATTCCAAGCAAAAGAAATTAGATAAATTGCTGAAAATCTAACCCAACCATGGTTAGAGGAGTAACCCTAGCTTTCAAAATTGCTATAAAAGGAGGGTGTAGCTAGCATAAAAGGGGGGAAGCCATAAGCAAGAGCACTATGCTATAGCTTGAGAAGCCAAGCTCAACCTCTCTAGAAGGAGCTCTTGAGTGGAAGCTCATTGTCTTATGCATGTGCATGTGTTGTAATAGGGGATTAGCAAGGGAAATCTATGCCATTGTAAGAGAGAGAGTGATCATTCAATTGAGAGTAGGAAATCTATCATTTCTCCTACTAGTGTAAGCCCAACATTCGCTGAATCAAGGAGGGTGGATTTGGACTAATCTTGGATATTTTGTCTCCCTTCCAACGTGAAGTAATGGACAACAATGATGCGTAAGTGTCTTGTTTTTTTTTTAAGTTCTTGATGGCTTGTCTCTGGTGTTGTCATCAATCTAGCCATAAATCCCACATACTGTAAGAGGGCGACAGGGTGGAGAGGACTCCCCTTGCCTTAAGACAGTGATTGGGGTGGCTTTTCTAGTGATGTGTTGTGGTGAAATTTACGCAAGCTATGTTGAACAAGTACTAATCTCACTTTGATTTGTCATGACAGATTTGTAAGAAGGTATTAATGCAACAAGCACCCCCTCCCCCTTTCTCTCTCTTTCTTAAATATATAGTTGTGTTTGCTTGATCATCGCCGATACGTTTCAAAGCAGCCCGAGCACTATCTCTATCTCTCTCTCTATCTCTCTCTCTTGTGTTTTAGTGTGTGAGAGTATTCCATTGGTGTTAGGGTTAGTGTAATTCCTTGCTTGTTTGTGGGTTGCTCTAACGATTCTCCTCTTTTGCGTCCTAGTTCGCTCTTAAACTAGGTGGTGCCCCTTGTGTAGTTGGGATTTGGCGGTGGGTTTGTTGTTTTGGTTTGTGTTGTGTTGTGCCCCAGCCCCATTGAGCAGCACGGGAGCCTTGAAGGGTGTCTAGAGGCCACTCTTCTTGTTGCCCGCCCCGGACCGCCTCAGTAGCTCTAAATCCCAAGTCTTCACATTGTTTCTTGTCATCTTTGTAAGTATCCTTATGAGCTCTCCATTAAACCTTTCATTCATGCCATTGCATTGGGGATAATATGGAGTAGTAAACCTGCGATGCACATGAAGCTTTTCACATAGATAATCCACCAACTCTCCCCTGAAACCTAGAACTTTGTCAGAAAGCAACTCCAATGGCATGCCAAATTTGGAGCAAATATCTTCATATATGAATAAGGAAACATCTTTCCTCGTGATGTGCCTAACAGCTTTGGCTTCGGCCTACCTGGATAGATAGTCAACATCAGTAAGTAGGTAACATTTGCCTCTAGCTGTCATAGGTAGAGGACCTATTGCATCAATACCCCACTTCTCAAACACATCATAAGCCACAATGGTGCCTCTAATTTCTGATTTGAGAACCCTATTTGCCATGCTTTGACACTCTTTACAAGACTTGCACCAATGATGAACATCACGTTGAACACTTGGCCACACATAACCCTCCTGCAAGACTTTATGCAAAGTGATCTTTGAAGCAAAGTGACCACCATAAGAACCCTCATGATTCTCCTCTAAAATTTTGTAAATTTCCTCTTTCCAAGGCACTTTTCTCATCACAAGATCAACCCCCTTCATATACAAGGCATCACCAAGTAGCACATACCTTTTGGCACGACGTAGGAAGGCGTACTTTTTTGGCTTCTCCAACTCTGATGGAAGCATACCTGTTTGTAGAAACTATTCCTCCCTCTCTAAAGCTTCCCTTCCCAAATAAAGAGGAGAATCAGCCCTTATCACATACAATTGCCCAATTGAAGCTTGCGTTGCACCATGTGCTTCTTCATTTTGAGACCTGTCCACATGCCTTAAACTCCAAGCTTTAAAATGCTTAAGCAGATTCTTCACTTGAAAACACATATTTTTCAGCCTTGGATTCTTACTTTGCCACACCCCAAGTACTTGCTTAACCACCAAAAGAGCATCACCTCTTACCCTCACACGACGGATGCCAAGCTCAAGGCAAAGGTTGAGACCTTTCTCCAAAGTAGCACACTCAACTTCATTGTTGCTTTGTGCGGTAAGCTTCAAACTCCTTTTAGTTACCAAAGCACCTTGAGTATCATAAACTACCACACCTCCTGAAGCTTCACCATGCACTTTCCTGTAAGAGCCATCAAAAAACAATAGATAGGCATTGTCTATGTCAGGAGCTTCCATGTGTTGCTTCTTCACTGCACCCTCCTTAAGAAGAAGAGGGCTTTCCTTATAGGTAAGCAAATCAGCCAATGTAGCCCTTGTACTCTCCTCAACAAGAAAAGAGAATTGGAATTCCTATAGCTCCACAATCCACTTCATGAGCCTCTTTGACAAAGTAGGGCTATTCACCAATTGAGGTAGAAGAGTGTAGCTAGTGATGAATGTGAATGGTTTAGGGAGAAGGTAGTGCCTAAACCTTCTACATGCATAAATCATGCTTACCATAATGAGCTCCACCTCAGTATAGCCTCTTTCCACCTCTAGCTTCACCCTGCTAGCACAATAGATAGGCTTCATGTAGTGAGAATTGTTACCTCGTTGAAGAAGCATAGCTCCAATAGCATCCTCACCTACTGATGGATTCACATAAAACTCCTTATCCCAATTAGGAGCTTGCATAGCAGGAAGAGAACCAAGAACCTCTTTGATACCTTGAAAAACCTCTTCACATTCATTTGTCCATTGTAGAGGATCCAACCTTGCTCCTTATTGTAGAGGATAAAGAAGTTGAGAGGACAAAGGAATGAACCTTGCCATATAATTCACCGTTTGAATAAAAGTAGAAATTGCTTTGTATCTTTAGGTGATGGGAGGAGCACCAAAGCCTTCACTTTGTCAGGATCCGCTTCAATCCCATTCTCTGAGATCATATGCCCCAAAAACTTCACTCTTGGTTGAGCAAGATGACACTTCTTTGGGTTGAGTTGACCTCCACTTTCATCATATTGCTTCAATGCCATCCCAAGCTTTGCACAATGATCCTTTCTAGAGCTATAAACACAAAAGTCATCAATAAGATCCTTCACAAACTTGCCAAGAAAGGGCGAGAACACCTTGTTGACGCGCTTTTGATACCATGCACAACCATTCATAAGACCAAAAGGAAGCACACGATAACAAAAGCATCCCCATGGCGTGATAAATGTGGTCTTCTTTCGATCTTCCAAAGCCCAGGTGAGCTGAAAATATCCAGAGAATCCATCACATACGCTATACCTCTCATGCCCTGCAATAGAATCAAGTATGTCATCTATGAAAGGAAGAGGGTATGGATCCCTCTTCATGGCTGCGTTTAGAGGCTTAAAATCAACACATATCCTCCACTTTCCATCCTTCTTGGGTGTGACAACAACAGGAATCACCCATTCTGCAGTGCTCACAGGACATATGAAACCTGCTTCAAGAAGCTTGCCTACCTCTTCCTTTAAAGCATTAAGTTGTACCTGTCCCATTCTCCTTAGCTTTTGGCGTATGGGCTGAGCTCCTTCCTTGATTGGAATGTGGATTTCCTCTCCCTTAAAGCCTCTAATATCCTCATAAGAAGTGATGAATAAATGGGAAAATTGTTGTATCATATGAGGACAACATACCTTGTATCAGCTCCTGTTTGACATTAGGTTGAACTTTGGGTTGCATCAGCTCTTCAATTTGCTCATAAGGACCAGAGATATCCTCATTCTCCATAAGGCCAAGAAATCTTTGTTTCTCATCATGCTCTTCTTCAAGAAACAAGGAGGAAACATCTAGATCACTATCGCTACTATCTTCCACTTCACTGCCATCATCCCCACTGTCTTCTTCTTCACTTGAGGACTCTTATTCATCACTTTTCTCATCAAAATCAGCATCCAAAGATTGCTTGCTAGCCATGTCAAACCTCTTCTTATCACCCCTTCTATTGTAGAGAGTGATGGTACCATGTCCCCAATCCTGTATAGCTTTGGTTGCCTGTAACCATGGTCTTCCAAGGATGAGAGGGAAAACACCAATACCTGCGGGCATAACATGGCAATTGACTAACACTTTAACATCAAATACATCCACCTCCAAGTCCTTTACAACTCCCAAGCACCTCACCCTTGATTGGTTGGAAAGCTTTATGCGAAAACCTGAATTCTTCACCATGTTGAGTCCCAACTTTGATACACAAGCTTGAGTAATAACACATACCCGTGCACCTCCATCAATATAAGCCTCTCCAATGCACTTCCTCTTATGCCATGCATCCATAGTAGGCCATATATCAGGTAGCTCATTCAAAGATAGGACTCTCACTGACCCCCTTGTAGGCTCCTTCTTCATGGGGTTGACTACGTGCTTCCATTGCCTCTTTAACTTGGGACACATCTCCATGAGTTGCCCAAAGGTAACATCAGCCTGCCTACCCACCAAATCAGCCCTTAAACTATAATTTGGTTGCCCTTCTCCCAAAGGAAATTCGGATGCATTGTAATGTTTCCTGGGCTTTCTCTTCTTCTTCTCTTTACCTGTTTCAACCTGTTTCAACCTGTTTCCCTCTTTTATGGCTAGGACTTGCATCACTCATGTCATGATCTCTTGTAACCCTCTTACCTACAGGCATGACCATAGCTCCCAAATCATCCTCTTTCTTCTCCAAACGGATTATGCTTACCACTTTTGTTTTGCCCTTCTCTTCTACTGTCAATCCACTTGGTCCTGCTTCCCCTTTAATCTCAATACCATAATCTTGAGCTCGAGAAGGAATTTGTGGAGGAAGAGGAAACATGTCACCACCCATTCTCTTTGGCTTGTCACATTGAGGGCTTTTATGACCCCATTCACCACAATTGTAGCATTGAAACATATCCCCTCTTCCAGCCATGCCTCTTCCTCTACCACCCGTATAACCCTCATTGCTTCCATAACCACGTCCATATCTATAACTTTGACCTCTTCCACCTCCCATCATATGCACACTAAGATTCTTCATAAGACCTACAACCTCTTGCATCTCCTTGCGAAAGGCATTCACATCATGAGAAGCTTGTTGATCATAACCTGGCTCCCTGATGAGGACCCTTGGTTGCTCTACCGCTTTCACTTCAAGCTTTGGCTCGAGACATTGATTCCAAGTTGATGAAGACGCTTTGCTTTCCACTCTTTATTCTTTGCAATTTCAACTGCCTCCTCAAAGGTCCTTGGTTGCTTAAGCTCTACCTTCAAGCGTAGGTTACTCTTCAAGCTTGCAAGAAACCTGTCCTTCTTCAACATGGCTGGAGGAATTTTAGCCCCCAAAGATGTACACCACTTTGCCCATAACGCATTGAATGCCTTGACAAAGTCTTCTATGGTTTGGCCTTCATCTTGTACTAGTCCTTGAATAGATTGCCATACCTTTTGTGGGTCTTCCACCTGTTGAAAGTGTGTAAGAAAAGCATGCCTTACCATTTCATAAGTCATAACTTGAGGAGTTTGGGCTGATTGTAGCTCCTTTTCGTAGCCTTCCAACCATTCCCTAGCATCTCCCTTCAAACAGAAGTAGAAGATTCGTAGCACCAAGGCTGGGTCTTGCTTGTCAGCAAGAAGGCAAGAAAACTCCATTCTCTCAATGAAAGCTTTGGAACTTTCATTTGATTTCCCACTAAACTCCGTAAAATTAAACGCCATGTCTTCAAAACCTGTAAACTGAAGGTAACTTGAAGCGATTCCTCGGTGGCGGGCACCAAAACACTATTGGGAAACAAGCAAACTAAAACACCTCTATAGCGATGTCATCCAAGAGTGTTGAAAGAGTACTACAAGAACACCAAAAGCTTTGAAAAACCCCTTTGAAACACCACAAATCCAGCAAGAGTAGTCTCCTTGGGAATTTACTGGCCGTCGCCCACCCAAGAGACTATGTCACATAGGAGCAAAACCCTGCCAAAGCATGGATTTATAGCACATGCCGAACAATGCATATGAATAAAAGGGAATCCCCTTTCACCATTGAACATCACAAACCCACAAATTCAACATCAATTCCACAATTCATACATACATGCCATCCCAATCTACCTGTACACAATTTTCCACTAGGCTGCCATAGCCATAACCCTGCAGAGAACTAGTCATAACCTGAAGAGCGCAACTCCAATTGGGGCACTTTAAAGCTTGAGATAAATCTTGAAAAATGACTGGCGAGAAATCTGAAGATGACCAAAATTGATTCCATACGCCTCCATGAGAAAAATTGACGCGAACAGAAGGCTGTCCTAGCACGACTACACGTAGAGAAGGCTAGTCGGGGCAAAAATCTGTATCCAAAAGCACCAAGGAGACACAACGAGCTAAAACCTGCAAATTTTTGATCTTTGGCTGAAATTTTTTAAGTTTGTACATGAGTTTAAGTTATATACAAGCCTCACTTCAAAAAACTCACTCACTGGCACTTACAGTAGCCCGACAGCTGTCACTAGACTAGCGACTTGTAGTGCATGTACATGTGCTTGCTAAAGCAAGCTAGAAAACCCACAAAAAGAAAGCCCACACGCCCTTTTGACATCGAGCGTTATGTCCATATGTACAAATTTACAAAAAACGGGGTGTCAGAAATGCACCCAACAACGTCAACTGAGTGAAGAGTACGTTGAATGTCTCTAAGCTCTCAAAAACTATGTCGCCTTCTTTCATGTAAAGCTCAAATAGCTTCTTCATTAGGGCAGCCTTATAGCTTATTTAAATCCCCAGGGAATTGCATAATAGAATCCTCCTCCCTACCTCTGTACTTATAGCCCCTTGGCCTTGTAGGATTACCTGCCCATTCAGCCAGCCCTTGGCCCCCTTTGGCCCCGTCGGTCCGTGACCCCTTGGCCTTGTAGGATTACCTGCCCATTCAACGCCGCGGCCCTTGGCCCACCGGTCCGTGACCCCCTAAGGTTGCCCTTGGAATGACATTACTCCCCACTTGGAGAAGTGCTTTTGTTCTCAAAAACAAAAGTGAGAAACTTCTTCTTAAGAACACTAATGCTTTCCCAAGTGGCACCTTGATCTTTTCACTTGACTAAAGCTTGGCAACGTACATGATGATGTGTATGTACATTATTGTAGTCTAACCTTTGCTCAAGTTCATGCTCTTGGGTAGGAGGTTCAATGAAATCAACCAAATCTGTTGATCAATGACATTGTCGTCCCTATGCAGTCGTTTATGTGAATGACTTACATGAAATATCGGATGAATACAAGATTGTGATGGTAATGAAAGTTTGTACACTCAATCACCAACTTGCTTGAGTATCTTGAAAGGCCCACAATACCTCGAAGATAATTTAGGCATTGGCCTAGTATTTAGACTTTCTGAATGCTCTGGCAAACGCAAAAATACCTCTTCCCCTTCGGTGAAGATAACTTGTAACCGTTTCTCATTAGCATACTTCTTATACCGATCCTGGGCTTGTCAAACATTTTGAGGAGCCAGTTATAGCATATCCATATGGTCTTGGATGAAATCCTTGACCTGTTGGAGTTTTTTGATTGGCAACCCCACCGTAATCGGTGACCTAGGTTGAAAACCGTACATTAGCATGAAAGGACTAAATCCAATTGTTACATGCGTAGCACTATTGTAAGCAAACTTGAGAATAGGTAGATAAACTTCCCAGTTTGATTGCTTCTTGCTAATATATGCTTGTAGCATATCATATAGCACTTGATTGACTCTTTTAGTCTGACCATCCGTTTCAGGGTGATGTGATGTACTGAGGTTGAGTTGTGTACCCAATCGTTTAAACACAGCTGTTAACTGAGTCAACGTCAATTAATAGGAACTTCTAAAGACCGAAGACATACGGATGCACACCAAAGATCAACAGAAACAAGCAGTGAAGATTGGAGTTACACATTTTTCACATTTTCCCAAAATGGTAATGTATTGTAAATTCCTGATTTATTTCAAGCCATTGTAATATTTTAATGTGTTACGGGCTCAATGGGAGTTCCAAGCTATAAGGAACAAGTCAGTTAGTGTGCCTAGGTAGTAGATTCAGTAAGTGGTGGAGACCTAAAGGCCTTGGACGCCCGGACATTGCATATTTTTACCCTAGGTATATAAGGTAATGTGTAAAAGAAATTAGGGTTCTCAAGCTCATTTGTTGAGAGCACTCTTTGGTGAGAGCTCTTGAGGTGTGTGGCTATGGAGTCCTTGAGCTTCTCCTTGCTCATGTGACTTGGTTAACACTAATCAATGCTTAATTCTCTTTCACTATGCTTATCTCATGCTTCTTATGATTGCCTATGATGCTTTGATTAGCTAGATTGTAACTAATTAGTGGTTAATCCCTCTCTAATCTTGTATGACTGCCCTCTTTTGCTTGTGTGTGCATGTAGGTTTGATTGGAGTGTGGTTCTCAATAGATCTATGTGTGTGTGCTCGTGATTAGTGTGTTGCATGATAGGGTTAGTGTTGTGTGCGTCTTGCAATCGTTAGTGTGTGTGATTGGGTTGATTGGAGGTGAAGGGAAGTGGATGTGGACATTGCCCATCATTGTGGCTTAGCTCCATAGGCCGAGAAGCTCACCTCGTAGAGTGACCATTTGTGTTGCCATGATTAGCTCACTAATCGTGTGAGTGTTTCCATGCCCTAGTCGGGTAGCTCATCCCTCCAGATTAATAATTTTGTTGATCATTAGAGCTAAGCAATGATGGGACCCCCAACATTTGGTGTAGGTGTCGGGGACGATGGCCTATGCTAGTGTAATTGTGGCATAATTGGATGTGTTTCCTCACTAGTTTCACTGCTAATTTCACTTGTGTGTTTATGTTTTTGTGGATTTTGGATGTGTGTTATGAAGCAATGTGTTCATTATTCCCTAATGTGGCACCGTATCTTGTCAATTATGTGTTTACACACTCTAATTTCTTGATCTAATTGCATGCTTGAATGGTCAATTGCAAGTGTGTGTTGCACTAAAATCAAGTGTGTGCATTCTAGTTGAGTGTGTGTATGCTTAATTGTAGGTGTGTGTGCACTATTTTGCCCTTGTTTGTGCACCTAAAAATCAATGTGTGTTTAATGATTTTTCAATTGTGATGATTAATTTGTGTTGCATTCATACCCAACTAATGATTTTTGAAATCACATTGCAATTTTGACAAGATTCACCCTTTTGCGTGTGCACCTAAAGATTGGTAAAAACTGCCAATTATTGGTGTGTGTGTGCGCCTAAAAAGTGCTTAATGTGCATGATTAATTTAGTTTTTGATTGCATGTTTGATGTATGTAATGGTTAATTTGCTGTGTTTTTGAGCTCAAAACACGGATTTACACACTTCAATTGCGTCAAATTTTGACCTAATTTTGTCACTAATTTTGCCGGTTTAATTACCTAGGTTGGATTTTCTTGATCAAATTAATTGGCAATTGAATTGATGTGCTTTTTGTGATTTTATTTGGCTACACAAATCCTCCATATGTGGTAAATGTTCAATTTTTTTGGTATTTTTTGGATAATTTGTTGTAAAATTTTGATATTTTTTGCTAATTTTTGCATTAATTTTTGGTTGATTCCACAAAATTTTGATATCTTGCGATCTTTACGAGGTGTTTTGAATGTGTGTATATGGCTTGATTTTGAGCGCATTTGGGCTTTTGTTTGCCAAATTTTGAGCGTTTTACTATTTTTCGAGGATCGGGTTGACGATTTTGTCGAATTTGGCATTTTCGATAAAAATTGCTATTTTTGGTGTGCTTTTGCATGTCAAAAGTGTCGATTGTGATTGTCAATGATTTTCTAAGATTTCTAGAATTTTCTAGGAATTTTTGGGATTTTTAGGCAATTTTTTGGATTTTCGGGTGAATTTTAGCGTTTTCAGCTAATTTTGGCACTTCAAGACATTCGAAAATAAAAATAAAACAACTTTTGAGCTTCGATACGGACCGACGAGACTTTCCAAACCTCGACATGCGGTCCGATGCGGCGTCGACGTTCGTAGCAGGTGATTTCCGATTTTTGCGAGCCGTGGCGAGAACGGCTCCTTGCGGTGCTAAGGTTCAACTTTACCCAAAAATTAAAAAAATAAAAATCCCTCCCCCTCCCAAAAGCATGCTTATTAACACTCTCCCTCTTCCCCCGCACTCTCTCCGATTATTAACCCTCTCTCACTAACTCACTCTCTTTCCTCCCACACTTTCTCTGTTCCCCTTGACTCTCTCTCTGCTTATTAACACTATCTCACTAACTCTCTCTCTCCTCTACTCTCTCTCTGCCGTGGCTGCCACGAGCGCTACCCTCTCTCTCTCTCTCTCTGACTTTTCCTCCCATTCTCTCTCTTCCCTCTCTCTCTTCTCTCCTTGTCGGCTAGATCTTGAATGGCTCGTGGGATAGTTTCTCAAGACATTAAAATACTTTTCTTCTCTCTCCCTCTTTGTCTCTCTCTCTCTCTCTCTCTCTCTCTCTCTCTCTCTCTCTCTCTCTCTCTCTCTCTCTCTCTCTCTCTCTCTCTCTCTCTCTCTCTCTCTCTCTGCCCCATTGGCTGCATCCCACACTTCACTATGCGCGTACACATCCCAACACACACACACACACACTCTCTGTCATGGTCTCCTCCTGCCCCGCAGACTGCGCACCAAGCGTGCTCTCTCTCTCTCTCTCTCTCTCTCTCCTCTCTCTCTCTCTCTCTCTCTCTCTTCTCTTTCTCTTCTGTGCTACCTGGTGACTGCACGCCACACGTGCTTTCTCTCTCTCTTGCTCCGTATTGAGTGCCTGACCAAGAGCGCGCATCTCTCGCTGTCAAACTCCTGCAATCAATGCGGCTCAGCCCCCCAGTTCAACGAGCTGTCAATCGCCACCGGTGTAGCCTGTATCTTTCATAAGAAGACTGATTGTCTATCAATACAAGATACTAAAACTAGAATTTGAGTAGGTTATGTAGGCTTTGGAGATGAATTGCTTCATCATTTTTAGATATAATTGCCCTTTTTTGCGAGGTAATTTGTGACAAATTACATGCTAAGCACTCAAAAACGGATCTTGATTGTCAGAAAAGAATAAAGTACTGATAAGCTTGAATAATCTACCAAAATAGATAAAAGGGTATTTTGGGAATTTTTGAAATTTGAGGGGTATTTTGGGAATTTCCACAAATTAGAGGGGTATTTTGGTATTTTTTCCTAATTTTTATTATTGGTATTATTTTATTTAATTTCGATTTTTTAAAAAGAAGGAAAAAAAATAAAGTTAAAGTAAAAGATAAAAATCATAAAAAAAATTAAAAAATAAAAAATCCAATAAAAATTAAATAAAGATTAAAAAATCACAAAAATTACAAAAAAAAACTCATAAAAAATAATAAACGAGTTTATGATATTAAAAAAATAAATAGAAAAACATAAAATTTCAGAAAAAAGAAAAAACTCATAAAAAATTCACAAAAGAAATAAAAACCTCTTAGAAAATTCTTAAAAAATTCAAAAATTCCACAATAAAATCACAAAATTGTAAAAAATTTATAAAAGTCATGGAAAATTCATAAAAAATCACAACTTGACCGAAAAACCATAATAATATCACAAAATTCATAAAACCTTCAAAAATTCTATAAAAATTCTAAAATTCACAAAAAAAAGAAAACTCACAGAAAATTCTTTAAAAATCAAAACTCTTCCAAAAAACATAAAAAATCATAAAAATTTAATAAAAATTTGATAAAAATAAAAAGAAAGACGTGGAAAGTGCCAGAAAAAGTCAGAAAAAGCTAGAAAGGGCTAGAAAAGCAACAAAGCAACGCCGGAGAAATCACACAAACAAAAATCAAAAGCCAAAAAGCAAGGCAGGAGAAGTGTACCACAAAGCGAGCAAAAATCGAGTAGAGCAGCCAGGAAAAAAACCGAGCAAACATTGAAACAATCAGAAATAACAAAAAACACACAGCGGAGAAAATCACACACCGCAAACCGAGCAAACCGCAAAAAAGCCAGAAACAACAGAAAATCACCAGAAGAGAACCAGAAAATGAGAAAAGAGTTGGTGATCATTTGAGCCGAGTTCTGGATAGTGTTTCCACTGTTCAGACAAAGAACGAGGAACTAGAAGTCATTGTGCAAACAAAAAATGGGCAAGATCAAGCAACTGCATTGAAAATTAGCTTCCAGCCGGATGAACAGGGGCACCACTCACATGTGATAGCAGATTAGGCTAGTACGAGCATCAAAAATTCTGCTAATAGATACCAAAATCTGCTAGGAGAAAGTTTTTACAGAACCAGTCAACAAGGACTCAAATTGACTCGAGAGTTCAAGTACAGCAGAGCAAGCTAGTAGCTGTAACAACACAAGTACAATTGCAATAGAGAAGATTTTACAGCTATATGGCTACAATGGGGATAAATTTTTGTACACAGATACAAAAGGTCATAGGTATCTTATGAGAAGTAAAACCAACACAGAAGCCAAGATCCTATTGATCACAATAAAGCCAGATTCATATAACTCCTAGATGTTCACAGACTTCAGTGGAGCCAGGTATTGCAAGCTCAAAGATGAAGTGCAGATAAAGGTGCAAATAATCAACCTAAGTGTTTATCCAAAAATATGCACAAGCTAGCAAAACAAATAGTTGGTGCATATGCAATCAGGATCATTGTACATGGACTACAGTGGTCAGATCTATAGTCGAGGGCTAGAATTGGAAGACCCAATAGATCAGCCTATAGAAGCCAATCTAATTGGAAAACCAAGCCAAAGACAATATAAAGGTCAAGACGGAGCATTCTACAACTTGATGCTCATTGTTTTAAAAGAAAATGCCGACAACTTGGCAAGCATAGAAGTAGAAACTTCTCAGCAAGAGCTTGACATGACAGAAGCAAATGAAATACCAACAATCATAGCATATTTCTCAGATTGTGGACAAAAAGGTGGACGTCTTTCTAAAGATTGTCCAAGAAATCCAAACAACAAGGACACATCAACTGCCAAGCAAGGCACATAGCAAATAGGAAATGTGAATCTTGATGTAAGTGCATTTAAGTCATCACTTTTAATGCAATTAGATGATTCTGCATTACCATTGGAAGCACCAGTAAAAGCTCTACAAATTCAAAATCTGCATAAAGATGCACAGGCACCTGAAAAGCTTAGAATTGATTCTTTGAACAACAACTTCTTGTATGAATTTGGTCAAGATGTCCATATATTATAGAAGATTGAAAAGACTGTTAGGTTTGCAAACGATTCTGCATCCACAGCCACAAGTGTGCAATCATTCACGAGTCTAAGGGACACATCAAACAGAATGATTTTAGCTCTGTATGGTACAGAGATTTCTTATGCACACTATGTAGACCAAAAAGGAAAACTATACAAAAAAGATCAAACTGTGTTTGAACGGCCCACATACCAGCTCATAGAAGTGCTTCTAGTGATAGATCAGAAAGGATGGTTCATTTTAGAGGAAGAATTTATTATAGTCCATCCTCTCTAGAGCTGAAGGATATCACCCGAGTGAACCCAAAAATCTGTTCATAGCCAAAATCTCCTCTGTAAAAAATTAAGCTTCGAGGTTGTAACCCAACAAGCACATACTTTGACCAAAACAGTCATAGATATAGACAAGAGTCTAGCATCTATGATGCATTGGGTCTTGAAACCACAGAAGCTCATATCATAGGAGACCCATGGGATAGACAATATCAAGGCAAAGATAATGCTATCTATAACTTGACTTGGGAAATAATTTGTCATGTTCCAAGGAGATACATAGGAAACTATGCAGAAGGTTTACATATGCCAAATGTCAATAATTCTAGCCAAAGTGTACCTTCACAGTCCCAAAAGGTGAGACTAAATCAGAGCAAAACAATTTTGAACTCTTACAATGAAGCAGGCTATAGTGATCACCCTAGGAAGGGGGGAGCTGTAAATCCCTCAAGCTCAGCTTATGTACCAGGAAATGCTACACCATTTATAAGCCCTAGAGCCTTTAACCAACAGACCCCTTCAAGGCAAAAACAATTGAAAGATCATATGGTTGTTGGGAGTTTCCAATTGATCCAGATTCCATCAGAGTCTACAGATAAATGCCTATATGAAGATCATCAGGGATAAAATTTTCAGCTGATCTCCACAAGTCAGAGTCAAAAGCTGACAAATCCAATTGTGTTCAAACAGCTACATGTGACCAAGCTCACATATGCATATCAAGATGCACATGGTAACAAATATCAGCAAGATCATGACCTTGTACAAACCCCTATGGATGACTCGGCTGAAATAAAAGAGTATCTAAAGATGATGCAAAGCCTCAAGCTGCCAGAACAGGTGACAAAAAAGTCAAAGTCAATGGGAGCAAAAGTCTAGGAAGCTACACAAAGGTACCACCAAAATCCCCTCCAAAGAGACAGACTCTACCAGAAAGTACAATGGATCTTTTAAGGTCAAAGGTTACTCAGATGCAGGCGGATATGCTCATTAGTTGCAAACAAAAAGTGCAATATTACAGGCAATGGAGTCAACATCAACAAAAGAAAGTGGTCAAAGCAAAAAAAATGCAGATAAAGCTCAACCAAAGGACACTTCCACAGCAAAAGAAGTCAATTCAGACACAAATCCTGAGACGATCAAGTGCAATATTGTTGGTGAAAACGAAGAAAAGTTGTCAAGAGATTTAAAGATAGATTTTTAGCTAGACAGGAACCTCATGTCTTTTCGCACTTGGAAAACATGTGGACAACCACAATTGAAAGATGCTCCGAAATTTGTGAGCATATCAGGAAACAAACGAGCAGAATGCTGGGGAATCATCTCTACCACCATTGAAGAAATTTTACAAACATCATAGCTCAATTCCATGTGACCACAACAAAAGATTTTGCAGACAACATCATAATGGGAATGCCAATGGCCCAGAAAATGATAGAGATACAGAGTTCAATGAAGATGAAGACTTCAAAGACAACCAAGAATGAAGACCAAGACCGGTCACCCACGGACAACAACACAAGGTTCTCAAGCACAATTAAAATGGAGACTTATATCAAATCATATCTTATTGAAGATGATTCATCTCCATCAATCAGAAATTCAAAAGAACTTGAAGCAAATCAGGCAATAGCAAGTGCAGACCAAACAAAGCAAAGAGCAACCACAAAATCTATTGAGTAGAGAATGCCATCAAAGCCAAAAGTTAAGAAGAAAAGTCAGGAAGCAATTGGAAGTCCAAAGATCAATCAGTCATTGCCAATCAAATCAGTCGATGTAAGTCAAATTGGAAAACATAGTCTCAAGCCCCCCTCCATAGAGACATAGTTAGATCAAGACGAGACAATGACAAAAGCTGGACAAAGATCTTCAATAGAACCAGCAATGAAAATAGCTATAGTTCTTAACAGTACAAAAGGAGCAAGTGTCAAATGCAATGCTCTGTTGGATAAAGGAGCAAAGTGCAATATAGTTGCAGACTACATCTAGAGCATTCTAGAGATTACTCAGAGGGCAAGCCTGATAATAGAGAAATCATGGGTACGGCTACAAGTCAAGAAGAAATGGTTGCTACCCATAGCATCCAACATCATGAAGAGCAGGTAAAGTTTCAGGTGAAGCCTTCAAAAGAAATGCTTGCATATGTCATCCTTGGACATTAGTGGTTAGATCAACACAAGGCCTACAAAGAAGATACAAAGCTAATACTCTCTCCTCCAAGAGGTAGCCAACAACAGATACATGTACCGTTAATTCAGAATTCAGAATTGAAGAAGTCACAAGAATCAAAGACAAGTCTTGCAGACAAAAGTAAAGCTAAAGTGGAACTTCCACCGATTAGCACAAAAGTTGTGAAAGCATATGCCTCTACATCAAAGAACCCTCATGGATCAGCTTCTTCAAGCAAGTCAGGATTTCAAAATTTCAAGTCAATTGTTGACCCAATTGAAACCTCTAAGGAGCCATCCAAAAAATCAAAGTTATATCAACCAAAGTACTCAAGAAAGCAAAGGAAAGTCAAGCAAGTGTTTGTTCTGAGCAATTTAGTCAAAGTCAATGATCCGATTTGGATTAAGGATGGGAAATCAACACAGAAAGACAAACCCATGGGATGGATAGCATCACAATGGAGCTTAAAAGAACAGGAGTACTATGGAGGTAATAGACAGATATGGGTACCAAAACTGTAGGTTAGAGCATATGAAGTAACATCAAGACCCTCCCAAGAAAGAAGGCCCACAAGGTATCAACCTCAAAAATATCCTAGGATACCTAAGTAGCAGGTGTACAACAAAAGAACGTCAAAAGATGCTAAAGTCAACCACAACTCTCAAAAGGATACAGAACAAAGACGGATCTCAAAGAATGTTCCTCTTGGACAAGGATTCTACACAGGTTATACAAAAATTTGGCTACCACTCAACCACAAGCCAACTACAGCTACACCAAACCTACACAAAGATCTCAAGAACTCAACAAGACCTAGAGCGAAACAAAGTCAACAATGGAGATACAAAGGTCATCAAGAGATTTGGATTTCTAAATCTTTCAATGATCCTAGTCAAAATCCAAATGCCGACAGTGAACAGAGGCCTACAACAACATCAAAGACTCCTATCAACAGGCCCAATTGGAGAATCAAGCAAATAATGGAGTCTTCATGGTCAAAGAAGGACAACCCAACCAACGTGAATGCAAATTCAAAGATGATAAAATAGGTACGGCAAAAGAAACCTTCAATGCCAACTTGGACCTTCACTAATCCTCTTTTTGAGGATTCAAGCTTAATTTTACTTGAAGAAATGTTTGTAGTAAGCACAAGAATGTCAAAAATCAAGTTTCCAGGGTGTAAAAAACACTCTTTGGCATAGTCAGAGTCAGGCTGCTGAGCCATAAAATGAGCAATGCATTAGTCCCAAAGCTTCAAGTCATATTAAACTTTGTGCTAAGGGACGTAATTATTAGGCTTACGCTCAAGCTGGAAGAGTTGAGCATATCTCCTGTCGCTCATGCTGGATGAGATGAGCATAAGAGTCAAAGTCTATTAACTTACAATTGGTGGAGTGTCATAGAGTCCAACACTCACGCACAACGCACAATAAGATGAGAGCACATATTCTTGTCAACAAAAACCATTTTTAAAGGGGTGCTAGCTTGCAAAGCCATGTCATATGCTTTTTTAACTACACCATCTTTCTGAATAACCTCATAAAATCCTTCTTGCACAGCATATTGTTTTCCATGCATTTTTGTGTATGCATAAATAGGATGTCCCACCATTGGACATATGTATTAGACACTCTTTTTTCTGCACCTTGAGTGGACTACAACAGGAAAACCAATGTTCCATCATGCTACCATCTCATATTTGCTGCCTTTTTAATTCCATATCTATGAGCAAATAATCCCTGGAGTACTTCATTAATGTTTCCATGCTAATAAGTAACCCAATAGTGTGTGTATCCCAAAGGCACTTTTTTCCCACTAGGTCTCTTTGATCATCCAAGTATTAGACCCTAATTTAGAACCTTATCATTCTACTTACCTTGTACATACTTTTCATAAATAGATAGTAGCCTCATCATTATGCTATTACAATGGACAAATGCAACATCATCTCTCACATCAGACATATTTGAACCAATCAAGATGCTGCAAAAAATTGAGCCTCATCAACAAATTCAATGAAAATTGAAGAAATCAGCCCATCAACATCCAATCAAAAACCTTCCACAGCCTCCACGGACACTTTTCAACAGTGCCGGTGGACGGTAACTAAAATTGAAAGGGGAGGATGTTAACTGAGTCAACATCAGTTAACAGGAGCTGCTAAAGACCAAAGATGTATGGATGCACATCAAAGATCAACAGAAAGAAGCAATGAGGATTGGAGTTACACATTTTCCACATTTTTCCAAAATGGTCATGTATTATAATTCCCGATTTATTTCAAACCACTGTAATATTTTAATGTGTTACGGGCTTAATGGGAGTTCCAATCTCTAAGGAACAAGTCAGTTAGTGTGCCTAGGTAGCAGATTCAGTAAGTGGTGGAGTCCAAAGAGCCTTGGGCGCCCGGACATTGCATTTTACCCTAGATATATAAGCTAGTGTGTAAAAGAAACTAGGGTTCTCAAGCTCATTTGTTGAGAGCACTCTTTGGTGAGAGCTCTTGAGGTGTGTGGCTATGGAGTCCTTGAGCTTCTCCTTGCTCATGTGACTTGGTTAACACTAATCAATGCTTAATTCTCTTTCACTATGCCTCTCTTATGCTTCTTATGATTGTCTATGATGCTTTGATTAGCTAGATCGTAACTAGTGGTTAATCCCTCTCTAATCTTGTGTGATTTTCTTCTTTTGCTTGTGTGTACATGTAGGTTTGATTGGAGTGTGGTGCTCGATAGATCTATGTGTATGTGCTCGTGATTAGTGTGCTGCATGATAGGGTTAGTGTTGTGTGCGTCTTGCAATTGTTAGTGTGTGTGATTGGGTTGATTGGAGATGAAGGGAAGTGGATGTGCTCGTGATTAGTGTGTTGCATGATAGGGTTAGTGTTGTGTGCGTCTTGCAATTGTTAGTGTGTGTGATTGGGTTGATTGGAGATGAAGGGAAGTGAATGTGGAGATTTCCCATCATTGTGGCTTAGCTCCTCCATAGGCCGAGAAGCTCACCTCATAGATTCACCATTTGTTTTGCCATGATTAGCTCACTAATCATGTGAGTGTTTCCATGCCCTAGCCGGGAAACTCATCCCTCCGGATTGATAATTTTGTTGGTCGTTGGAGCTATGCAATGATGGGATCCCCAACAATAGCCCTCCAAAAAAAACTATTGAACTTGGGATCACGATCACTCACAATAGTACTAGAGGCAATCCATATAACCTGTATTGTCCACAAATAACTGATCTAATTCTATAGTCTTGATTGTGGACTTGGTAAAAATAAACTTGCATAGTTTAGTCAATCGGTTTACAACCACCCATCCTGAGTCATGACCTCACACAGTGGATGATAAACCCACAATGAAATCCATAGAGATACTTTCCCATTTACCATGAGGAATCTATAGTGGATGCAAGAAACCTCTTGAATTTAGGTGCTCTATTTGTTAACTTGACATTTTTGGCAATACAAGACATAGTCTTGGACATAGCCGTGTAAACCCGACCAATAAAACCGTTTTCGTACGAGAGCATAAGTCTTCTTAACACTAGAATGGTAACAGGACACTTTTATGTCCTTGGACACTTTTGTGTCCTGTTAAGTGACCATTTTGCTTGAATTTTTTGAAGAGTATGAAAATGAATTTCTAGGTGCTATATATTGACAAAGTTGTTTAATTTATGAGCTGAAAAAAACTTAGCATTTTTTTTGGAGTATCGATCTCACCATTAACCTTACTCTTGCACAACATTTTGGAACCTAAACTGTGTGAAAAAACGGGTCCTGTTTTTGGCTTTTTTTCAATTTTTGAAGGCTATACCACTCTAAACTTCATGTTTGTAAGGTTTAGATGGCTCGAGGTTAGGATTTCATAGTTCTCAACATGTTTTGATGCTTGTAGGGAGAGCTAAGTGTTAAAATTGAAAGTTATGACCAATTTACAAGAATTGCATAATCCTGTTTTTTGGCCAAAATTAGCACTTTTATGATTTTTTTGGTGGCTTTCTTGATATCCAAATTCAATTTTGATTGTGTAAGTGTAATGTATAACATAAAGCTAATCTTCCTTGAGTTTTGGGGGACCTAATATGCTATATAGCATAGTATATATTGATGGTTGAGTTTTTTGATTGCTGAAGAATACGATACATTTCAGAGTAGCAAGTATAACTTTCTCAATATTGCTAGTTTCTTAGGCCAATTGTGTGTATTTTGTAGGTAGTAACCATATCTAATCATAGACTACAAACTTGGTTAGATATTGAGTAGTTTCTATGGGTTTCTAGAGGTCATAATGCTAAACCCAATTTTTTCATGTTTGCTGTATTTAGCACTTTATCATTGCCCCCAAGGTTCCAATTGTAAGAGATCCATTATCCTTTTGACATGATCCATGGCTCCTTTTGAATCCAAAGGCCCAAAGGGAACTAAGAAAACATGTATATAGTATCTGTATTGAGCGTGACTATAGAAACTTTGATGATAGGTCCGCAGAATGGCAAAAATGCAACTTTTTTGTACCAGTTTTTTTTGCCCAAAAAAAAAGTTAGTGAGGTAAAAGAAACCATATGTTTTGGTCACCAACCCATTGAAGTTAACGGGGCATTTTATCTCATGTCCTACAAAAATCCCCACTCTTATTTATATGCAATCAACCGTAAGAAATTGTTGGTTTGGGAAAAATGCATTGGTCCATCAACTTTGGAGGCTTGTAGTGACCAAGGGATGAGAAAAATTACAAGTTTCTTATTTTTTCCATATGTAGTAGTTATTGAACTATAAGCTCATGAAAGGATTTTTCAAAATGAGTGGATCTACTATGGTTTTGGGATTTTTTCCCAAAACCCTGAAAGGACACTTTTATGTCCTGTTAGGTTACCATTCTAGTGTTAATGCCTGGGTGCCCTGCACTTAGACTATTTTGACATTCATAAAGAATTTGGCACGGAATGTCAGTGGCCGTTGGTACACAAACTCTCCCCTTGTGGAGTAGGTACGCATCATCAATAGCAAAATTCTTTCATCTCTGCAGTTCATCACTCAATAGAGGAGAACTTGGTGTAGAGGTTAATGATACACTACCAACATTGGAGTGAGAAGGATCCCTCATTTTCACATGGCTTCACACTTTGGAGTATGCATTGTCATGCTTATGTTTTCCCTTTGAAGAATCCAAAAACTTATTTTGAATTTTTGTGAATAGCAAAGAGTTTATCTCAAGTATACAACTAAGACTATCAACCACCACATTGGATCGTCCTTTACTATACCAAAGCTTTGCATCATCCTTATGAAGAATCTCAGCCCACCTGGCCTTTCCACCCTTCAAGTCAATTTGTTCTGTAAAATTTTATGTTTTCATGGTCAAACCCAATCTCAAACTGAGCTCCATACAAATAATGCCGCCATGTATTCAAGGAAGACAATATTGCATAGAGTTTATGTTCATAAGAAAAGTAGTTCTGCTATGTTGAATCAAGCTTCTTGCTTTCAAATGCAATTAGCCTTCCCTCCTGTAGAAGTATTACTCCAATAGCACAATTACTGGCATCCATTTCCAAAAAAATGGCTTCAAAGGATCCACAGTAGCTAGAATAGGAGCTGTAGCTAATGCGTCCTCGAGAGCATCAAAACTTTGATGTTGAGTGGCACCCCACTAAAAGGTTTTTCCCTTGGCTTTTAGCTGATCCGTCATCAGCACATCAATGTGAGCATAGTTTTTAACAAACCTTTGATAAAAACTTGCAAATCCCAAGAAAATTTGTAACGCTTTCAAATCTCTAGGAGAAGGCCACCGCCAAATGGCATCCACTTTGGATTGATCCATGTGTAGCCGATCATCTAAGATTACATGCTCGAGATAGTGAATTTCCTACTTGAGAAAATCAACTTTGATTCTTTGGCATATAACTTATTTGCTCATAGCAATTCAAACACCTCCCTCAGATGTTGCAATTTCTCTTGGTCAGAGGCATTGTACACGAGAATGTCAGCGACAAAGACGATAACAAACTTGCCCAAATACAATCTCAAAACACTATCCATGAGCGTCATCAAAGTTGTGGGCGTATTCGATAACCCAAAGGGCATAACCACAAACTTGTGATGTCTCAAACTTGTTTGGAACACATTTTTGGGTATATCAGCAAGTTGAATATGCACTTTCTGATTCCCAACCATAAATCTATCTTAGTAAAAATACGAGCTTGAGTGAGCTTGTCAAACAACTCATCTACTCGTGGTAGTGGGTACTTGTTCTTAATAGTTACTGCATTTAAACCACTGTATTCAATGCACAAGTGCATGCCACCGTCCTTTTTCTTCACCAATAGGATAGGAGAAGCCCATTGTGAAGAACTAGGTTGAGTAAACCCTCTACTGAGATCGTTAGCATGTGATAAAATCTAATATCTACCTATTCCAAAAATACTTTCTCGTATTGATCAGATCATTTTATAGGGAGAGATGAATGGGAACAAAAGATAGAATATAGACATGTGCAACTAATGGAGCTTAAAAGACCTTAGGGTTAGCTCATTAAAGACCAAAGGTTAGTGTTAAAAGTCCTTGGACCTAGGACCATAGACAAGATAGGGCCGAGCTTGAGGTGGGAACCCTACCCAAGCTTGAGGTGCTTGTCGTGCTTGATGACTAAGGTGCTTGAGGTGTTTGTCATGCTTGATGAATAAGGTGCTTGAGGTGCTTGTCGTGCTTGTTGACTAAGGTGATTGAGGTGCTTGTCGTGCTTGCTGACTAAAGTGCTTGGTGTGCTTGTGGGACACTACCCAAGATGGAGATGATTTGTCATGCTTGGTGACTAAGGTTCTTGTTCTCAATAGTAAAAAATGATCCCTACAAGGAGGGGGTGAGCCCTAGAATTAGGGGCATGAGAGAGAACACACACTCACACACTCAAGGCAAGCCTAGGCCTCAAGAGGCAATAAGGACACATGTCAAGCCCCTACCCATGTTGCCCTCAAGATGTGCATGAAGCCTATTGGATAGGCTTAAAAGAGGTCCAATGAGCATTTAGTTTGATTAACTAATTATCTAAGCAATTTTCAAGCCTCTCTCTCAAAGGGGAAAGAAGGACACTTGTCCAAGTGCTACCCCTATTTCTTGAAATGACCACCTAATGTGATTGG